>NC_048303.1:87776260-87812585 GCF_013100865.1 Trachemys scripta elegans | reverse complement strand
TTTGTTAGTCTCTAAGGTGCCACAAGTACTCCTGTTCTTTTATCCATGTAAGTAAAAGCTATAATCGATAGCTCTCTATTAGCATTTAGAGATTATGTCCCATGAAAGAAATAGTATACTTTGAAAAAAGACCTCTTTGGGGGGGGGGGGTATTTTAACAGCAGCCATTACTACTTGTGCATGCAGTGTACAGTTTTTATATGCAGTTCTAATTCTTCCCATCATTCTGATCCCTATTGTGATTTTAGTAGTTTGAAGAGTTGCCAAAGTTTCATCTTCTTTTATCTTGCATTTCTACCCTAAAATGTACTTTAGATTGGCATCATGGGGTTCCATTTTCATTGATTTCCACCTTAAATTTACAAGTAAAGAGATGTTTTCTTTAACAGTCAGCTCTGCAAACTCACCCTAAGCTTCTCTTTCCACCTCTTGCATAACTATCTGTTAAAGATTCTGCAGGACAAATCAGGCCCTCTGTTGTACCTGTGTAGCTCCACGGTCTACAGATTATACCCTAAATTACATTTGTGTACCCTAAGTGAGTTTGTACAGGTGTAATTGAGGACTTCCCCTTCCATTTGTGACCATCTAATTTCTTCATGCAATTGTTTATGTGGAAGAATAAAACAGAAAAACTTCCTACCTGTAAGAACAGTAGGACAATGGAACACAGTGCCTAGGGAAGTTGTGGAAGTTCCTTCACTGGAGGTTTTCAAAAGGAGACTGGATAGGCATCTGGCTTGGGATGGTTTAAACACAACAAAACCTGCATTTGACTAGAGGTTAGGCTAGATGACCCTTGCAATCCTTTCCAACCCTATGATTCTAGAGTTTATGGATTTTTATTTGGTATAAAGGTGATAAGTATTTTGGGATTCTTTGGAACCAATTATTCTACTTTTGATATTTATTTTATTTTTTCTCCCCATCCCATTTACTCAGATTTTCTTAGCTGGAAAGAAGAGATAGTACCATATGACCAGCCTTCATCCATGGACCACTAACCAATTAATCATATCCCTGATTTTATTTTTATATCTCCACAAAACTAAGTTAAAAGAACATTAAGTTTGCAAAGTCAAGCACTCAAAAGTTAGGAAATGCCAGAATTAAGGTTGCCTGTGCAACATTTCTAGATGAAGATTACCGGCTGCTCTACACAGTTTTTGTACCAATCTAACTATATTGGTTTAGAAACAAGCTATGCTATTGTAAGATTTTTATATCAGAAGATCTCATATAAACTGCATCTGCACTGAGGGTTGCACTGATTTAATTATATGGATTTATAAACAACTATGGTTGGATCAATGCAAAAATTATGTGTAGACAAGCCCCAAGTAAATCAGCTCTGCAGCACAGACCTAAGAATGCTCTAGCTAAACTAATCACATTGCTCTTTGGATTCATGCAGCTGAGTTAAACAAAAATCAAAAAGACCTTGGTAATACTCAACACTCATTTTTTAAACTCTATTTCGCATTTCAGCCTTTACTGCTCTAATATACGTGTGTATACTGTAGATATTTTCTAATTATAGCATCATATAATATTCTCTAGGAGTTTTTAAGTAAATATATTACACAACTATAAGGAAATAAAATCTCTCTTTCCCCCCCGCCCCCAATCTCCCAACTCGACTTACCCTTTTAGGGAAAGCCTGAACAAACAGATTACTTTCAGGTCATGTTGCTAGGAAACTTTAGACCAATTTTCCTATAATACTGGTTTTTACACACTAACTTCACTGAAATCAATGGAGTTACTCCTGGATTTACATCCATTTAAGTGAAACCAGAATCAGGCCCTCTGACTTTTGGAGCAAATGCTAGTGGAGAGGAAGAGCTGCCTATAGGCATAAAACTCTATGGATCATCTATAAAAAAAAAAAAAAAAAAACCTTTGTAAATGGCTGAGTGCACATACACAAATTTGCACACATGTAAAATTGGTACTATCATCGTGGGAAATTCATACAAATAGGAGTAAGTTTTTATATTGTTTTTGGAATGAAGAGAAGAATTTTTTAAAATTAGTATTAATAGCAATTCAAACTTTATAATACTCCCAAGGGACCTATTTAAAATGATTTTTCCACTTTAATGTAAATATATTTATTAGTTACTTAATATTCTGGATGAAAGAAACTCTAGGGATAGTCAAGTATTTGAAGCCTGGAACATGTAAACAGTTTACAGTAAAAGGAAATCAATTTGAAAAAATGAAATGTGACAGATGGAGAAGAGAAAAAAAAAGGCAGTCAGTGCCTGTGAACTGATAATGTTATTAATTAGGCAGGGGTAAATCATCCTTATCATTTCCATTGATTCTTCTTAAGACAGTCACAATGATGTCAAACTACAGAAGACATTATTTGAACCTGTATTTCATTGATTAAAATCTTGTGGGAGAACAGTCTCATCTGCAGTAATTTAATCAACTTTGACAACCTGTGAAGAATAAATAGCACTCTCTTGCTGACAAGTTGAGCAATAGTAGATAGGGCTGGAAGTTACCAATAATTTAGATTATTTTGTTGTTTTCTGCTGTAGTGCTTGAAATTTTATTTGCTGAAAAAAAGACCACTTCTACATTGATCTGGTATTTAGCTTGCAGTGCTCTTTAGAGAGTCTAAGGGCAGTGTTTATCAAAACAATTTGGGTCCTACGTTCCCCTCTTCTGTGATGTGCCGTAGGGAGCAAAAAAAGCAGGAAAAAGAAATATACAAAGGACCATTAGTGTACAGAAGAAGTGAGAAGCAGAGCCAAAGCAAAATGATGCATCCCCATCTCCCCTGAGCTTGTGGAAGTCCCTCTTGAGCACCATGTTGTTGCAGTTCTGCAGGTCAGAATGATATTTTGGGACAGAGGGAGAGAGTAGCCACACTATACCTTGTGGTATTTCTGCAAGAAAAGACACTTCATGCTGTTTCCCCAGAGGAATGGATAGGACACAGGCTTGGCTGAAAGGCAGCCAGTTAATGGCAGCACAACTGCAGAGGAGTCATCTTTCTTGGGAGAGGTGATGTGCAGCAGCAAGGAGGACACCTTGATCAAAAGGGGTTTAGGCAGTGCAAGGAGGTAGTCTCCTCTGGAAGGAATACAACTCCTCCTTTAATTTTCTTTTCCTTCTTAAAAAGAAACAATATCTTCACATTTCAAAATAATCATAAGCTGTATATCCACTTCAAATTAATATTTTGATTCTGTCCAAGGGTCAATCCACTGCACTTGTTAGCCACAATTATCATGGTTGATGCTACCTAATAATAGTATTACTTAGCACTCATAGTACCTTCCACTTTCTAACCTAAAAAAAAAAAACAATTTTATCTATTCTTTGAGTTATTCACAAGTTAGGGCCTACATCTTCAAAACAACTTACCCATGACTTGCTTGGATGCATGCAACCCCCAGTGTACACATGCAAGTTGGAATTTGCACATACACATCCCATGATGTTCATATGAACACCAATCTGTGCCCCTGCATTGTGTGTTTCATGCACAATTTTTTTTTGGTGATGCTAGATAACTATTATGGGTTACAGAGAAAGTCTGTGGTATACCAGGAAGTAGAATCTAAGAGTCCTGGCTCATAAACATATGCATACAAATTTTAGTTAGGAATTGTCTCCAAAGGACAGTTAATTAATTATAGAAACCAAGTGGAAAGAGAATATCAATATTACTCATTTCCACAAAATACACTAAAAAGGATAAAGTTACAACAAAATTATAACTTGTCATAGAACTAAGCAGTCACCAGTTATTGCAACATTAATACCTTGGTACCAAGAGTCAGGATTCCAGACCACAAGTAGCAAGTTATTAAAACAAAACAGGTTTAAATAATAGTTTATACTGCAGGTCTTCCTAGCCTATTTGCAAGCATTCTTCATCTGAGTAAACTGCAGACTGTAGCACATAGAGAAATTACAATTATAATAACTGCACAGCAAAAACGATGCTTCCTATAAAATAACTGGACTAATACTTTTTTAAAACCTAAAAGTTAATTACAAAAATATTTACATAGAATAAACCAAAATAAAGAGGAAACTTGTTTCACAATACCAATCAAATTTAATGCACAACACTTCACTGAAGGAAATCCTTTATATTCGTGTTGCTTCTAAACTGCTTGTTGAAAGAACACCACACCACACACATGAAGTGTAAACCCCTGAAATGACAGACTCATCCAACTTGACTGTTGTACAAGACGTAATCTCCTGGTAATAGCTTCATTTCTGTGTTGTGCCTCTAAGATGCACATAACAGAATGTGCAGCCCAGGATATAGGAAGCATAGGGAAAAGATGGCTTTATGGCATCTTTGCATTCCCCAGATAGGATATTTGGGCCCCCCCAGAGCAGCCTACAGCATAAGTTCGAGCAGCACATGGCTGCTCTAATTTATGTTAGCCCAGAATCCCCTCAGTATCATGTGTCATGGCATTACTGGAATGGGTTACCTAGGGAGGTGGTGGAATCTCCTTCCTTAGAGGTTTTTAAGGTCAGGCTTGACAAAGCTCCGGCTGGGGTGATTTAGTTGGGGATTGCTGCTGCTTTGAGCAGGGGGGTGGACTAGATGACCTCCTGAGGTCCCTTCCAACACTGATATTCTATGATTCTACCCCTTCTTGCCCTGAGACTTGTAAGGGATAGGTAGTGTATGATAACTACAGCAGCCTTATGCTGTGCCAAGGGAATGCTCCTCCAGCCAACTACAGCCCCTACATGCTGCCAGAGTGATATATAGTAGTGGTAGCAAGGGACAGAATCTGTCCCTACATTTGAGGGCTCTCCCATCTCCTCTTTCTCGTATTGTTATTGGAGAACAGTAGCCACTATATAGTTAAGGTTGAACTTGAGTTTCTATTATAAGTCCAGTTTTAGCCCTCCTCTCAAATTCACACCTCTCTCCCCCCAAATTAGGCACTTTAAAAAAAAACATCTCAAGACATTTGAAAAGAACTGAAAAGGAGTTCATGAATTCTGACACTCTAAGAAGAGAGGTGTTCACCACCATTCAAGAAGTGTAACTTTTGCCACTTTGCAACACACACACAAAATCCCTTCCCCCCCCCCCGCCCCCCCCCCCCCCAAAAAAAACCCTTATCCCCTAAAGACAGGACAGGATTGAGTTTACTGGATTTCCCCTAGCTGATAGTGTCCAGTACTAAAGTTTAGTTTATTAAAATACAATTTTAAAACTCAAAATTATTATTAGCAATGTTGCTACAAAACATTGGCTCCACTTAATTTGATACAGACACCAAATGGGGGGAGGGATAGCTCAGTGGTTTGAGCATTGGCCTGCTAAACCCAGGCTTGTGAGATAATCCTTGAGGGGGCCACTTAGGGATCTGGGGCAAAATCAGTACTTGGTCCTGCTAGTGAAGACAGGGGCTGGACTCTATGACCTTTCAGGGTCCCTTCCAGTTTTATGAGATAGGTGTATCTCCATATATTTATATTTAAAGTTGTTCACCCATACCTCAGCACTGAAGGATTTGGCCTGTACGTTTTTTTTTTTTTTTTTTTAAATGAAAAAAGTCTCTAGGACATTTTCTTGCAGAGGTATAGATCACAACATGTAACCCAACTGCCATGGAAACTTGAAAAGATTCTTCTGATTTCATTGACAACTAACAGATCACACACAAGGGCTGGAAACTAGCCTCCTTAAGCATAGTAGGGAGGACTCCTATTCCTTCAATAAGCTTTCTAGAGGGTTGTTGCCGTCACACACTCTTAAACCTCACTGGGGATTCTCTCCTGTACACCTCCTGGGATCCACAGGATTCCAGTGAATAGCCACCACCCAAACCACTGGCTCTCACCCAATCCCCACTGACAGCCCTCCTGAGGTTTTTTTAAAAAAACTCTGCCCTGTTCACACAGCATTTATGAGATCTGCAGGACGAGAGGGACAGGAGCGAGCAAGGAAAGCCTGGAAAAAATCCCGCATTTCAGAATTCTTCAGGGAAAGCCTTTAGCAGTCAATTTTTAGGCCTAACAATCTTGAGAATACTGCAAAGATTAACTGCTATGAAGTACAAAGTCTTCTAGAAATCTAGTTACTCCAACATAGATAAAGAACAAAGATAAAGAAAAGCAGAACAGACAAAACAAAGCAATTTGTTTAAGACAAAAAAATAAAAATAAAAAATTGAAAGTTCAGTAGAAAAGTTTTTAAAAAGCCAGTCTAACAAATAAATACTTCAGTGACAAAACTATTAATTCATATATTTTCACTATTCTCTTCAAGTGTATAATGTGCCCTATGAAGTTATTCTTTAGAGGTAAACAATCAGAGCATTGAAGCAGAAATAAAACCTGGGAAGCAGGGATCTTAAACTGAAATGATCTTGTATAAAAGGTTATGATGACTGCACACCGTATCATGTCCTGTTTTGTCAGTGATTGGACAGTTAAAGCAAGACAAACTAGTCAGTGGTGAGGTTTCTTCATACTCATTTCAGATTCTGTCTTCATTTATTATCTGCTAAAAGAGTATTGTAGTCCTCTTCATTGGTGCACACATGAGCACATACATACAAACTTGTGTCAAAAGTAGAGAAAAATTTGGAGACGGCATTAAAACAAGTTGTAAGATTTATTTTTAACTCTTGGTTTTAAATTTCCTATTAAGAGTATTGCTTAACAGAGTACATCAAAATAGACTATAACCATTTTTAATACCCTATAAGTTTCATCCTATAGTTTTTAAATGGTGTGGCTTGTGTGGAAGAACAATTAAAGTGACCAGTATGTACCACCTCATCTGGCTCCCATTGAAGTTACAGGCAAAACTCATTGTTAGTAGGACTGGACTTTTAAAATGGGAGACATGCCAGGAAAATTCTGAGTGCTAAAAGCAGTAGCATTGGTGATTTCTTAGGAGGAACTGTTTACTAATGCCTATGTAGGTAGCAGTTTTCTTATCTGCAAGTTAGCCTTTGTTGGACAAGAGTAGCATCATTATTTTTAAATGAAAACGAAATCTCAATATCAAAGATGGGATGTGCTATATTTGCACATAGCATCCTCCGTGGAGAATATTATCCTCTTGCATTTGAAGGAGTGTATCTTCCCCATCAAAGCAGAGTACCGTGATCACTTTTCTCCAGTGAGGAGACCAACAATACCCCCTCTAGAGTGCATTTGCTTTGTAGAGATCCCCTTAGCCAGGCTACTAGATGCATATTCTACAGAATTCTCTGGGCCAAATTCTACAGTGATATAATGATAGCATAAACTGATCAGAAAATGGATACATATGGTAAGCAATGTAACTTGAACCAATGTGGTGTTCCTGCTGGGCCTTACTTATCTTCACTCACCTAGTAAGTCCCATTCGACCTATTTTGTACATCCGGGGCACGCAAAATTGGTGCACATTACACTATTTTGACTTACACTTTTTTTCTGATCAACTCTCACCACCATTTATATCACGGCTTAATTTGGTCCTTATGGAACCTCTCCCCTACCTGAATCCCCTCCTTCCCCCCCAAAAAGTGTGACCCTGATCTCACCCAGACCACTAACAGCAGGACTGACTCCAGTACGAAGGTTCTTGATTTATAAAAAAAATAGCAGGGGGGGGGGGGGGGGGGGGGGAGTTTTATGCTATGATCAGTCTTTGTTCTGTTTCTTCTGCTGTTGCTGTTTATAAACAAGCCTAAACTAATAATAAATTTTGTCCTTTGCCTCTTCATAAAAAAATAAACATACTGGCTTATAGACAGACAGCATACTATACCCTCAGCAAAAATTCCTTTTTCTAGTGAGATGGTTCCAATGTTTCTTGACACTGTTATGTTATTCATCTTGTTAGATTTTATTTGGTACACACAAACTGATGAGAAAATTTATTTCCTGAATTACAGCATATATCACCTGGAGGGAAAAACAGTTGTTCTTGTTACTTCAAGAAAAATGCATTAGAAATGCCATAAACATTACTATATTATCTTGTCAGACATACGACAAATGTAGTGATTCTTCTCCCCAACACCCCAGTGAAGGGGTGGATGGAGAAAGAGTGTTGAAGCTTTATTGTATATAGTAGAAATACAGTCATTGTTTTCAGTGGGTTTTATTCTGCTAAAATGAGAAGATGGAAAAATAAATATTTTAGACCAATTCTTAAAGAAAAACCTGAGAAAAAAAAATTGTGAGGTTGACGATATATTTTCAAACCAGGTGAAAATATCACTCAAAGTCTAACATGCTAACAATTTATTTTCTCATTTATTGTCAGGGAAGAATGATAATTTTTATATTCCAAAACAAGTTGGGAAGTTTGGAAGTGTAAACAAAATCATCACAAGAAATCACATTGATCTCTCTCTCACACACACAAAATCAATAAAAAAGCCTAGGCTAAATTCACTGTAAACTGCATGTCAACTCTCTTTCTTTGATGATCAAGTCAGTGAAAGTGATGAGGCATAAAAAAAGAAATCTGATTGATGACTGGTAAAATGCCACTGAACTTCAGCACATTTTCCCCTGCCTAGACCAGAGCAAAACTACACACCTGCCCACTAAAAACCCATTTCATTTTCCTAATCAGATAGTGAATCATCAGTAGCAGGCAGACTTTAGATTTAATATCTTGGAAATAAGTAATTGTTTGTATATTTTTCTTTAAAAAAGACAAAAATAACAAACAACCGTGCAACTTTCTTTTTAGTGTCTTTACTTGCAAATAAAAAAAAAAAAAAAAATTTTTTTCCTGATCTCCCCCTCCCCCATTGTTTTGACCCCTTATCCTGACAGTCAGTAATGCCCTCAAACAGGGACAACAAACAGGAACACATGAAATATGGACCAAATCTGGGGATATTAAATTATTAGGTTATTTCCAGTTAATTAACACCTATTTCCCATATGTAGCAGACTAAGGCCAGATATTAAGATTTTATTCCTTCATTTAGTTTTGTTTGTTTCCCCCTTTCTGTTCTCCTTAAGCTATTTAGGATATTTAAACTGGTCAGCTAAGGCAAGATCTGACCTGAAGTTAAGACAGTTCCCATTCCCATTGACTTAAGTGGCGTAAGATCAAGACCTTAATGTGTTGTTGTTTTTTTAAGTGCAATAAAACTTGCATGTCAAGAACAAGAACCTTCCTAATTTAAAGCTAACCTTGAGAAATTACTAGACAGTCTGGCAGATAAACAAAAAATGTCAACATTTCCTCATATCTCTTTCAAGGCTTTTTGGGACTGCAATGTTAACAAAGTAGTTATACAAAATAAGATATTAATATTTTCTATATCCTAAATGTGGTGGATTCCATAACCCAATTAAAATATCGTGACATTACTAAAAACAACCATTAAGAAAAAAGACAAAAAGTCAGAGTTGTGACCAAAACACCTTCACAGATGTTGGTATAAATCTTGCCTTTCTATCCAAAATGACTAGTTCCACTTATCTCTACTAACAGCCCTGTACAGATGTTTAACTAGTTCATAGCATAGTATGCATACAAGAGATTGAAAAACATGTGCAAAGACTAAAAAATAAAAAACTCCAGCTCCTGGAAGTTTGAACCTCTGGATAAAACCATCTGGAGGACAATTAGAATCTCATTAGATTCGCTCCTATAAGAAATAAATCAAATAAGTTGCTTCTAATTGGGATATATATCTTATTGCAAGGACATAAAACTAATGGTATTCTGTGTGTAATTTCATTGAAAAATTGAAATTAAGCAACAAATAGTTATGCAGGCAACTAGAATTACACAATTCTGTAAACCTTACTCACATTAGGGCATCCATTAGCACTGATGGGACTACTTATGTAAGGACTGCAAAATGGAGACCTCATGCAGCAGCAATAATGTGGGCAACAGCACACTGTAGTTACCATAAAATAAATCTTGAACTCAGTACACACAGACAATACTATTGTACTTATATGGCTGGTCACTTTCTCAAGCTAGGTTTCAGAGTAGCAGTTGAAGTCATTTTCCAAATTTAAAACCGAAGCAATATACCACTGGTAACTGTGATGGGTATGTTAACAAATCCAAATCTGAACTACTTCTACTGGTCTTTACAAAGCCAGATTATACCACGTCCAGGACCATTGTGATATTACTGTAAGACCGATAGTTGCACTTTATTTGTGTGTTTTTAAAACAAATGAAAACCCAAGCTAACTGTTAAAGAGAGAACAGAGCTAGCTTGAAAATAAACCATAAAGGGATCATCATGTATTGTCCCCTGCTTAATTAACTGGATCACTACCCTGCTCTGGTACTAACATACTAACTTGGACAATATCTCACTGAAGTATACCAGGACTTTCTTCTTTTAGAAATTGTGGTTTCTTGATGTAATCTTCATAGTTTTTCGAGCCTCTTCCATAATGTATAATGCTAGCCCTTATTTGCTTTTCATTACTTCTTTCTTTACTATTCTAAAAAGACATGCATTGGGATTATCATAAGGAACTGCTTATCTGCAAGCAGGCTAGAGATAATTGGTATATTTGTATTTCAAATTTAAGAACAAATTGTTGAATATGGGGAGAAAATTGCCTCATTCCTGTTACTTATTGCTATTCAGTTCAAGCTTGTTAAGAAAAACACTGGCAGAAGGATGTAATGCAATCATGTTATGTTTTGCCTGAAACCAAAGACAGAAAGTGTTGATAGTTAAGAAGGAAATAAAAAAGTGACGTTAGTTAGATTAATCTATGTTCCCACTCAGTATTTGATACATTTTTCCAGTACAAATATTTTACCCTGTATTTTATATTGCATCAAATTAGAGTCTAGTGAAATAAATTGGTGTCTCTGCATACCTCGAATTATAGCTAAACAATGCTGCAAGACATATTGTTATGAGAATTTCAGCATTAGAACTATTTACATACACACTTCCACACTTGACAGAAACATTATTTCACGTTGAAACATATACAAGTTATATATAATAGTTACAGCAGGCTGATTTCAAAATGTACAGCTCTTCACCATAGGCAACAATTGGAGAAAATAGATTATTCATTAAAGTACAAAACAGAGCACCCAAGGGTCATTTTAAAAAGTAAAACTTTTGTTTCGTGATTGAGCATTATTATTAAAATGAACTAATCCATCTATTTCCAAAAACATGGAGCCTGCAAGACACCTTAGTGCCATTTCATTTAACATACCAGTTTGCTGGTATGTTAAATGAAATATTTTAATTGTATTATATTGCTACATTCTGTATGCTGTAATGCTAACCAGATTTCTTGTTGTGTTGTTGGATGCAGATAATGTTCTTTTGTACCCTCTCAACATCCTGCGCAGAGCCTTAGCTCAGGGGCAGCCTGTTCATATAGGCGAACTAGGCAGTCACCTAAGGTGCCAAGTTAAATGGGGCACCAAATTAGAGGGGGAAAAAATCAAATTAAAAAAAAATGAAAAAGATGAAAAAAAATACAAATAAAATAACAACGATGTCATTATTTCAATTCCCATGCACATATGGAGGGTATATGAATTATAATTCATTTCTCTACATTTCTGAGAATGTATTAACATGTCAAATCTTTTATTTACTGCAAAAATAAAGCCACAATGAAACACATCCAACAGCGGCAAGAGCTGCAATGCTAGTGACACCTAACTCTAATATACATCAAGGTCGCATAGCTGGAAATTCATGTAGAGCAGAGATATCGCGAGTTGATACATGTCAAACAGTTATTTTAACACACGTTGCAGGTAGATGGTTAAGAATCGAGCGAATACTGTGGAAAATTGTGTTTCTTGGTGCTAAAGAATAAAGAATATGGTCTTTCAGCATTATAAATCCAAAATGTGAGTATTTTTAAGCATTATTAAACCTTAGCGTTGTTCTCAGGCTATATAATTATGAACTTTTCTTTGTTATAACCGGTTCACATGTAATAAACAAGGTCCATAAAAAGAAAAGTAACAGCGTTAATGCTTAATAGACTACGAAAGTGAGGACATCATACTCCAAGCGGGTAACCGTGAGGAAGGGGATTACTTTCCAAACAACCGGATGAGAACATCGAAAAAGGTCATTTTGTTTCCGTTTAAACACTAACTGTTTTAATAGGTAAGTGAGAGTATGTTACTAATCACTGAATTTTTAAGCAGTGAAAAGACATGTCAGGATGGCTGCAACGTGGTTTAAATCACCAACCATGTCATGGGTGTGTCAGCCATCCTTAACGCTATAATGCTTGCAGTCAGGAGCACAGTACATAATATTCAAATGCCCCATGGCAGAAAGAGGAAAAAGAAAACCCTCAGGAGCTGAATATAGTAAACAAAAGGCTGAGAAGGAAAAGGACCAAGCAAAACAGCAGGGATCCTTCCTGAAATATCTTCTCTTTAATCCAAATAAAGATGGAGACAGTTCATAGCATCCAGATGAAGGAATTTTACTTGCAGAGGAGGGTAGCTCACATCCACAAAAAAGCAGTTTAGAAACTCAAGATGATGGAAACTTACTTCTAGATGAAGGCAGCTCACAGCATCAGACTGATATGGAAGTAGAGAAAATGTACATGCAGAAATTGAAGTAAATGAAGTAGAAGAAAGAAAGGATGAGAAAGTTACAAACAAGTTACAGTTTGGGGACCCAGTTTCATGGCCCAGATGTGATGACTGTGTGCAGCAAATTCTCGTGGAACATGGACCTGAACAAGTTCATGAATTTCCCTTCCCTAAAAGAAAATACTCTGCTCAGCATTACAAGAGGAAACTCATTAATGGGGAAGAAATTCATCGAAACTGGTTACAATATTCAGTATCGAAGGACTCTGTTTTGCTTTTGCTGCAAGTTGTTTAGAAATCAAGCAATTGGTACATCACTTACTGAAAATGGTTCGAAGGACTGAAAAACATATCTTCAATTCTCTCTTCACATGAAAGAAGTACAGAACATTTGGAATGTTTTCAAAATTGGAAAGAACTTGAATTATGATTGGAAAAATGATCGAAGAAGAAAATTTACATGTGATCAAGGAAAAAGAAGAATATTGGCAACAAATATTAGAGCTTTAGTGAGAGTTCTCGGTGGGCAAAATTTAGCATTCCGCAGCTGCAGTAGAAATGAAAAATTATACACTCCAGGTAATGGAAACTTTTTAAAATTTGTTGAATACCTAGCTTTGTTTGATCCAGTCATGAAGGAGCATCTACGTAAAATAACTGATCATGAAACATAGGTTCATTACATAGGAAAAAATATGCAGAATGAACTGATTCAAATCCTAGCAAATGCCATTAAAAAGAAAATTGTAGAAGCTGCCCATTCTGCAAAATACTTTTCAATAATACTGGACTGTACACCAAATGTGAGTCATGTTGGACAAATGACGATGATCATTTGTTTTGTGGATATGGAAAAGTCTGCAGATGAAGATAATGTTGAAGTGCTCATAAAGGAACATTTTTTGGGTTTCGTACCACTGAAGGAGACTGGAGCATTTATGACAAATTATTCTACAAGAGCTTGAAACAATGTCATTATTAGTTGAAAACTTACATGGCCAAGGCTATGATAATGGGAGTAATGGGAAGGGTAAAGACAATGGTGTGCAAAGGAGAATGATGGAAATCAATCCTAAGGCCTTTTTTGTTCCTCGCAGTGTGCATTCTCTGAATTAGTTGTCGATGCTGCTGCTAGATGCTATTTGGAGGCAAGCAGTTTCTTTGACCTGGTGCAACGTGTTTATGTTTTTTTCTCAGGCTCAACATGCCAAGATTCTGACTCGCCATGTGAATTCTCTAACTGTGAAACCACTTAGTCAGACAAGATGGGAGAGTCGCATTGATGCTTTGAAGCCTCTTTGCTAGGAACTTGGAAACATTTATGATGTCCTAATTGAAATTTCTGATGATACTACCTTTACTGAATCATCTGGCAATACGGCACGTTTAGATGCAGAAGTTCTTGCAAATGGCTTTTCCAAGTTCAAATTTGTGACTTTACTCATTTTGTGGTATAATATCCTTTTTGAGATTAACGTCACTAGTAAGCAGCTTCAGGAAAAGAACTTGAACATACATTCTGCTATTCAAAAACTGCAGCAAACTAAAAATATTCTGGAGGAATTCAGAAGTGATGAAAGGTTTGAAAGAACACTGGTAGATTCTCTCGAGCTTGCTGAAGAAATAGACTTTCCAACAGAATTTGAACCACAGACAGTTCGCATTCGGCAAAAGAAACAGCAGTTTTCGTATGAAGGATGAGACATACTCATTCAGAACCCAAAAGAAAGATTCAAAGTGAATTTCTGCTTCGCAGTCCTTGATACTTGATTCACTTGGTTGACGAAAGATTTCAACAGATGCGGCAGCTAGAGTCTGTATTTGGCTTTCTATATGCTATCCACAGCTTGCAAAAGAAAACAGCAAAACAGATAAGAAAATTTTGTATAAAACTGGAGTCAGCATTGACTCATGAAAATTTAAAAGACACTGATGCTACAGATTTGTGTAGTGAGCTTCAGGCTTTTTCAAGACGACTTGAGAAACTCCTGAAGAAGTACTGAAGTTTGTTTGTGAAAATAAACTCAGACAGTTTTCCAAACATTTTTATAGCTCTATGCATCTATGCATTCTTTTAACTTTTCCAGTTTCCGTAGCTAGTAGGGAATGTAGCTTCTCAAAGTTAAAATTGATAAAAACATATCTGCTTTCAACAATGGTGCAAAAGACAGCATGTTTTAGAAAGCAAGAAAAGTCATGTTTTAAGAACACAGAGTGTTTTGTAAATACAGGTTAAAGTTCATTGAAGAGTTTTCTTATTTCTTTCTAATATTGGATGTGGTGGTAATGGCAGTTAAAGCAGGAAAACGTAATAGATGATTTTGGATTTGTAATAATAATTATAATGAACATTTTTAGTGCATTTTTATTTGAAATTGGACTGAAGTATCATCTAACTGTTGTGTACAAATCTATTCTGTGTCTCTATTTTATCTAATCTGAGAAACATTGGTTGGACAGACAGACGGATGGATGGACGGACAAACAGAATAATTAAGCCTCTGTTTAAAAAAAATGCTTTAAAAACATTAAAAGGAAAAAAAGGGGAAAATGTTTCCCAGTTTACCAAAAATCTCAGACTAGATCTGCCCTTCGGGCTTGGGGGAGGGGGGCGCCGATTGCATGGTTCACCTAGGACGCCAGTTGCTGGCAGCTAGTCTATCATCACTCCTCCCCAGGTTTCCAGCCTTTTGTAGAAGAGTATTTAAAAAAAAAAATCACTTCATAATAATGTCTGTGCTCATGTCTCAGCTTTATTCCTTGCCTGCACAGCATTTCAGGAATCACTTGCCAAAGGATTCGGAAGTCATTTTAAATAATATGAAATCTTTAAAATACCTCCACCTCTGCCTCCCCACACTATACAGGCAGGGGCTATGTCTTCCATTATGTCTGTTCAGCATCTAGCACATTTTTGGGTCTACAGTTATATACAAATATTTATTATATAGGCATTTTGTAATAATCTGCTTGTAGGTTGGAACACTTCTCCAACTGTTTATACTTTATTAAAAAGCAAGCTCACCAACTGTCTATGTTGACTTCCTATATATAGATTAAATCCTTCTCTTGCTGCTTAAATCCTTCTTTGAATTGTGTTTCTCCTACCCAACACACATGATCACCACAGACTAATGTATGCATTACAAAGTCTGCTAAATGTTTAGATTTACTATACACCAATACCTGAAAACAACAATTTAAAGCTTTTCACAATATTTGTTCAATAAATGGAAATGAGAACACTGAAAATCAGACCTCTAAGATTAACTGCGTATAATTTGTTCAACATTTTTTTAAAGGTTGAAAGTATCCTTAAAGACATAGTGAAGTGAACCAATATCAAAGAAATAGGTTTATGCACTAAAAAAATCAGATATGCTCCTTAATTTTAAAAAGCTATAAGCATGTTGTTGTGTCCGATGTTTGGTTTATTATTAGTATATTGGATTCTCAAAATGTTCCTGAAATCTTCTGTATTTCTTAATAATGCCTTGCTCAATAAAATAATTAAATATTGAGATTCTCTGTTAAATATGCTTTGTATTTGGCTTTGTTTCAATAAATCACTGTGGAAGGTGATAGTCTCAAAACAACAAACAAAATTTTCAAAATATACTTTAAACTTTTGACTCAAGCAAGGATAGTAATTACACTTTCTTTACCTTCCAACATTACATGAAATTTTCTCTGTCATTTGCTGTGTAATGGGGAATCTATGCCAAATCCAAATAGGTTACTATTAAACTGGGATCAATTCTAACAACTATGAACACAAAAGATAAAACAGATCTGAAATTGGTAGGATTCCCAGTACTGAGAGGGAGGCTATAACCTTAAACATATTTTTCATAAGTAAGCAGATTTGCTGAAGTGTGTTATTTTCCTAGTATGTTTACTTTCTTTAAGGTTATATGGCTCCTATCAAAGATTAATATGCAGGAACATTTTCTGACTCTGGAGTTTATGTTTTGCCAACAGTAGATTTGACGTTCCTTTGTCTTATTGGAAACTTTTTCAAAATAGTCTATTCTGTGAAGACAGTGGTAAAACAGATGCACTGTGTCTTCCAGTGCAAATGGTTTCAAAAGGCTCAAAAGTCAAAGTTTTCAATACAGATTTTATGATTTTTAGAAACCAAGGTGTAGTAGGTCCTAGCCGGGGCTCGACCCTTCCGGACAGGAGGGGAGNCCCACCCACTCTGGTGCCGGCACGTGGGCTCCCTCTTCTGGACAGGAGGGGAGCCACACTGACTCACTACACAAGGATACTTTCCTGTCACTGAATGTATTTCACTTATATAGTAACCAAAAAACAAAGAATGTCACTGATCCAGCTATGGGTCTATTTTGGCTGTATGTCAGAGGTGAAAGTAAGCCGGTGCACCGTACCGGAGCGGATTGGCTTCCCCTGGCAGCAATTTAAAGGTCCTGGGGCTCCCAGCAGTGGCTGGGGCCCTGGGCCCTTTAAATTGCCACCAGAGCCCTACTGCCAGAGCCCTGAGGAAGCAGCAGCGGGGCTCGGGCGGCAATTTAAAGGGCCTGGGGCGCCTGCCTCAGCTACCACCCCAGGCCCTTTAAATGGTCCCCGGAGCTCTGGGGTAGCGGTGGCGGGGCTCCGGCAGCTATTTAAAGGGCCCAGGGCTCTGGCTGCCACTACCGCCCCGGGCCCTTTAAATCGTCCCCGGAGCCTGCCGGAGTCCTGGGGTAGCAGCGGCGGGGCTCTGGCGGCGATTTATAGGGCCCAGGGCTTGGCTGCCAATACCACCCCAGGCCCTTTAACTTGCTGCCGGAGCCCCACCGCCACTTCCCCAGGGCTCTGGCAGGCTCCAGGGATAATTTAAAGGGCTTGGCTTGGTAGCAGCAGCTGGAGCCCCGGGCCCTTTAAATCACCGCCCAAGCCCCCGGCTACCGCTGCTACCCCGGGGCTCCGGCACTGGGGCTCGGGTGGTGATTTAAAGGGCCCAGGGCTCCCACTGCCGCTACCTCCGGGGCCCTTTAAATCACCACCCAAGCCCCACTGCTGGAGCCCTGGGGTAGCGGCGGCAGGGCTCTGGCGGTGATTTAAAAGGCCAGTGGCTCCCGGCTGCTGCTACTGCAGCAGAGCCCCAGTCCCTTTAAAGCTCTGCCAGAGGCCGGGGCCCCGGGGTAGCAGCAGCAGCCCCCTCTGATGGTGATTTAAAGCGCCTGGGAATTTAAAGGCCCCGCCTCTTCCAGTAGAGGCCCCGACTCTTCTGGTTGAGGCCCCACCCCCTCCTAAGGACTCCGGAGTACTGGTAAGTCATTTAAGTTACTTTCACCCCTGCTGTATGTCCAACTGTACTGAAAGATGATACATGCTATTACTATGTACATGTTATCACTATGTACATCCACTAAGTCAATATGACAAAGTTTCAATGCAGTGAAAAATATTAAAACAGACATCTGTTTTATACAATGCTATTGTGTAATACAAAATGCCATTTTGGGAGTAGGCCCCATAGTCAAAAAGCTACTATTACAGTAATTACAGTTGTTTCCTATCATGGTCAAATTTCACTTAGTTCCTTCAAGACTTTCACTATATACCACTGTATTTTATCATCATAGCTTATATTTGTAAATATCTGCTGTGATACAAAGGTGACAGGTACACCACTAAAGCAACGCCTTCCCCATGAACACTTTCTTGAATGACTTTCTGGTTCCTACTAAATCTCTCTGTGCTGATTTGCCCTTGTACAGAAACTTTTTTCCTCTAGCGTGTCTTTCTGGAGTATGGCCCTTTAAGTTTGGCAGAACCAAACATCACAACCCTACATTAACCATTTTGCAATTTACTGCTGAGGCATCTTGCCCTCTTCCCGCAAGCAAATATCTGTTACTGTCTTTCCTTTTTTATTGCCAAGGCAATGACTCAGTCTCATATACATATGTAAAGATTAAATATGCAGTATGTGGGAGTGTAATATCAAGCAGCGTTGGGGAAAAGAGTTGGCTGAGGAGAGCTCTGGACTACTGATGTAAGTTTTTAATAATGTTTGGAATATCAGGAAAATTCCAGAATACTGGAAGAGTGCTAATGCTCTATATTCAGAAAGAGCAAGCAAGATGATATGGCTATCCTGACATTAAATCCAGGCAAAATAATGAAAGAGCTGATACAGGATTCAACCTGTAAACAATTACAGGGTAGGAATATAACTAATACCAGTCACCAAGCTTTTATGGTTAAACAAATCTGTTTCCATCCTTTGAGATTACAACTTTGGTTGATAAAGGTAACTGCATAGATATAATATAGCCTTTTGAAAGGCACCTGCTTTGGTACTGCACAAGTCTGATTAAAAAATTAGCACTATATATTTACATGTTAAATTGATTGAATTAGTGACTGACAGATCTCAAAAAAATAGTTTTCAATGGATGAATCACTGAATGGTAGGGTTGCCAACTTTCTAATTCCAGAAAATTGAACACCCTTGCCCCGCCCACTGCCCCGCCCTTCCCTGAGGCCCCGCTCCTTCCCAAGGCCCTGCCCCTCCGCTCACTCCATTCCCCGCTCCCAGTCGGTTGCCCTCCCCCACCCTCGCTCACATGCTCATTTGCACTGCAAGGCCCAAACAGGCAAATTTATTGTTTTGACCGATGTATTATGCTAATTTCAGGTTTTACTTGTTACAGGATGCTAGAGCTGGCAGCAAAATAGTCAAAAAGGGTAATTTTAAAAAAAAAAAAATTCACAAAAGTTTTCATAATTCTTTCCCTCCCCTCTTCCCATTTTTTGTAACCAGCTACAGGTTTTTTGCTCACTAAAGTTACTGTAATTTTATGTGTGGAATTAGGACCTCACATTATCACAGCTGCAATGGGTACATTAAAGGCCCACTCCTGAAGCCCAAATACAAATCCATAGAGCATAATCACAGAAATGCACACCTGTCCATATAAATAAATCTGTAGAAACTGACTCCCACACCTACATGCAGATACACACGTGTATTCATGTGTACACATCTAGCATGCACTAACACATACTTCCATATTATTTATTATTACAATTGTTTAGTGCCTAGAGACCCCAACTAAGATCAGGGCTCCAGGGTGGTACATGCTGGACATACACACAAAAAGAGAGAGACTGCAACAAAGACTTTATAATGTAGCTAAACAAAGGTGGGGAGAAACGTATGCTACGTTGGCTCTTCTGCAATTATTAGTCATCAACATTCACTTTTTAAGAAATAATACATTTCTTTTAGAGTTCCCTTCTCTTTTAAAAACTTGTTATGAAATAAATACCCACATATTTTATGTCATCAATTTTTTTGTGCACATGCCAGCAGAAGGAAAAAAAGTCAAAGAGTTAGGCTGCAATTTTTATTCACACAGGTATACACACATGTGGCAATACACGCACCTCTCTACACAAAGACACAAACAATGCATGCATGCACACATTTGCCTACACAGAGACACCCAGTCAGGAAGGGAGGAGGGTGGGCTGGAAGGGAAAAGATGGGTGTGTGAGTGGAGGAGAGAGGATGGGGAGGGAAAGAAGCCAAGGATGAGAGCAGGGTGGGGATGAGAGGCAGCAGTGAAGGAGAGAGGAGGGGATGTGGAGTGGATGGGGATGCAGGGGGAGGCAGAAGGTTACAGGTGCATGAGGATGTGGGGGGCACAGGGGTGTACAGGGACATAATGGGAGTGCAGCAGTGTATGGAGGTGAATGGGGTGCAGGGCTGTGGAGGGTGAGGGACATGAGGGTGGCATCCATGAGGTGGAGAGGATGGGTGTAAAGGGTACAGAGCAGGATGGGACGGGGGAGGGATACAGTGATAACCGAAGGATGGGGGGGTAGCTCCCTTATGGACACCCAGCCAGTTAGCTGTAAAATCCCTCTTGGTGTCTGTTCTCTGCTTGCTTTACCTGTAAAGGGTTAACAAGCCCACAGATAAAAGAAAAGGAGTGGGCACCTGACTAAAAGAGCCAGTGGAAAGGCAGAACTTTTTAAAACTGGGAAAGAAACTTTCCCTTTGTCTTTTGTTCTCTGGGCTGCAGGAACACAGAGCAGCAATGCTATGAGCAGAAATGCTGTGTACGGTTTGAACCAGGTATGAAAAAGTATCTTCCATACCTAGAAAAAATTATTTGGATATGGAATGTTTGGTTAGACACAATCAGGTTTATTTCTTATTTTGGCTTGTGGATCTCCTCTGTGCTAACCCCTGATGCTTTTGTTTGCTTGTAACCTTTAAGCTGAACCCCCAAGAAAGCTATTTTGGGTGCTTAATTTTGGGAATTACTCTTTTGAAATCTAGCAAAAGCCTAAATTCCGATGTATTTTCTTCCTTTTTGTTTTTAATAAAATTTACCTTTTTTAAGAGTAGGATTGGATTTTTGGTGTCCTAAGAGGCATTTTGTAATAATCCGCTTGTAGGTTGGCACACTTCCAACTGTTTATTAAAAAGCAAGCTCACCTAAGAGGTTTGTGCATGTTGTTTGATTAGCTGGTATTACAGCTAATTTCCTTTGTTTTCTTTCTCAGCTCTTCCCCAGAGGGGGGGTGAAAAGGCTTGAGGGTACCCCACAGGGAGGAATTCCCAAGTGTTCCTTCCTGGGTCCACGGTTGTTGTTTTTTTGCATTTGGGTGATGGCAGTGTTTACCAAGCCAAGGTCAAAGAAAAGCTTTGGGAGTTTAATACAAGCCTGAAGTGTTAAGTATTAATTTTTAAAATCCTTGCGGGCCCCCATCTTCTGTACTCAAAATGACAGAGTGGGGATTCAGCCTTGACATGGTAGCAGAGCGGTGGGATCATTTTGAACCAGAAGCACAGACCTCAGGATTTTAAAAGGATACATTTTTCCTTTTGGCTGCTTGAAAGCCAGGGAGGGTTTTTTTTCCCCTTTCTTTACTGCCTGAGGGGGAACAGGCAAGCAAAGGGTTCAGCCTGTCAAGCCAGGTTGTTATAGAAGGAGGACTCTTATACAAGGAGACTCTTTCTGGTGGGCACAAGGAGGACTGGCATCCTCAGAGACAGCTGGTAGTTCCAACTAAGTATAGGGAAAAGCTCTTAAGTTTAGCCCACGATCACCCTAGTGGCCACGCCGTGGTGAACAGAACCAAGGACCGTTTTGGGAAGTCATTCCACTGGGAGGGGATGGGCAAGGACGTTTCTACCCATGTCTGGTCTTGTGAAGTGTACCAGAGGGTGGGAAAGCCCCAAGACCAGGTCAAGGCTGGAGGCTGTTCATAACTCTGAACAAAACGTTATGGTTGTTCTTTCAAAAGTTTACAACTGATCGTTGACTTAATACAGCTTTGAAACTTTATTATGCAAAAGAAAAATGCTGCTTTCCTTTTTTTTTTTTTAACTAGTTTATGTTTAACACAGTACTGTACTGTATTTGCGTGTGTGTGTGTGTGCGCTGTCTGACTGCATACTTCCGGTTCCAAATAAGGTGTGTGGTTAACTGGTCTGTTTGTAACTGTTCATAACTCTGAGGTTCTACTGTACTGTGTATGAGTACTTTCACAGAAAGAAAATATTGGGTACTAAAGGACTAATCTAGTGAAGAATGGCATAACCCAAACTAATGGTGGGAAGCACATAAGCAGAAGAGAGCAAGTTTAAAAGATTTGCCAAGATATTTTAACACTATGTTTTAAACCCACATATGTATAATTGATGGACTCCTACTAAAAAGAAGTTTCTGCAAGAAAAACAGAAAGGAGGTACCTCACCAATATAAAAGGAACTTATCCTACATATTTTAAAAACAAAATGCAAATCAGTGTAAAGCACAACCACTTGCTCATATTTCTGTAATAAATATATTAAGGACAGCATCTCTTTAGATATGTCTACAGTAAGAAAAGGTACATTTTTACAATGAGATAGCTACCATATGTAAAACTCTAGCACAAGCTGGGCAAGCTGTAGTTTTACTGCAATTTAGCTAGTTGAGATGAACCCTAGATTCCCCTCATGAGAGCCATGGTGCTCCTAACCTCCTACTCCTAGGTGTAGGAGGTTAGAAGACCCCATATTCTCTAATATAGCAATGGCCCATAAAATATCACATATGCTTAGAGACCTCTTTTGGCACCAGCAGACCTACTTCCTAAATCTTACTCTGGAATATGGCAATACATAATTGTGATGCAATCATTTCCATTAATACCTTCATATTCAGCTATCATGTTGACAAAAAATATACTTCATGGAATTACAGAAACAATATTGAGCTGAAAATGCACATGCTTCTTGGTTTGTTAGGAGGGTTACTATAAAGGAGAAGTATACCACGAAAGCTTATGCTAAAATAAATTTGTTAGTCTCTAACATGCCACAAGTACTCCTGTTCTTGATCTTGTGACATGTTGTTATGAAGCAGAGCCAAAGGCTAGCACAGGATTACCTGCCTAAATTTCAGAAGTAAATAAAGGCTTCTTTTGTAAAGGAAAGAGTGTGCCTCTCCAGTATACTCTAATTCTTTCTTTTTCAACAAAAGAATGGAGAATATTTTAAATATCAGAAAGATTTGAGTAATAGAATTCTTCATTAAGTCAAAGGCTATTAAAGAAATTAGGCTGTCATGGGATGAGAGTTAAAGAACTGTCATGGATCAGAAAATGGATACACCACAGACGGAATAAAATGGTTACTTGCATCATTGCAAAAGTTAACTATGGAATGCCCCTAAAATATGAAGTAGAACTGGTGTTGTTAAATATTTTTAGCAATTATTTAGAAGATGCGGTGAACAACAAGATGGCAAAATTTGCAGATGGAAAACTTAATTTACACTAGTCAAGATTAGAGATGACTTAAGAAACCCAGAGGTGCTCTTATTTACCTTCTCACAGTACAACAACAAAGGAAAAACCAAAGAAACTTAACAATAATCAATTGAACTGTTAATATTAACTTTTTCCCCCTTCACAGTCTAAAGCTTGCTGCCACTAAATGTTGAGGCCAAGAATTTAGTAGGATTCAGAAAAGGATTAGATATTTATATGAACAATGAGAACATTCACATATTAGCTGATATATTAAAAAGGGGGATGGAGCATAAGCCTTCATATTTGAGGCCATAAGCCAACTAATTGACCAGGGTTAGGAAGAAACTTCTTCTATGATGAAATTTTCCATAACTGTCTTTTTCAGGGTTTCTTGCACCTTCCAGTGAAGCACCTGATAATGGCCTCTATCAAGACAGGAAAATAGACTAGATGGCCTACACTAGTATGCCAAGACCTAATTCCAACACACCAGTCAACTGATATTCAGTTTTCTTTGGACAAAATAAAAGTGAACTAACGTTCCACACCACATCCCTCTCCAAGCTGTCACTGTGTCACATTCTGACAGCAGATAAAGTTAATGGGGATGTATGAAACTGGTGTCATTATGGCTTCATGACCCAGGCAGCTGTGATGGAAACAAATAATAAGCATTCATATAACCTCTACCACAGCTCCTAAGAAGTTGATTACACCCTTTACTGTGACCGAAGTAGAAAGCCCTGGAAATGGAGATAAATAAATCTGATCCTAACTCAACTCTCCAACGACTATGCTGTAATGGAGGTAAAAGGAGGCAGTCTCCACAGGCTGAGACTGACTAAAAGATCCAGATCAGAGGGATCAGTTAATCATCTTCATCCTGAAGCAGCCAATTTTGTCATGCTGGGTTGCTGCACTCTATCCCAACTGGAAGTTAATATACTCCAATTAGGATGGAAGTGGTCCACATTTGCCAGTGGGAAGCACCTTATCAGATGCTTTGTCATGCTAAAGTCATCTTCTGCCAGTCTTTCCCCTCCCCAGCCAGGATCCAATGCCTCTTAATGGTCAGTGTCTCTCTTCAAAGCAGAAGAAACTTATCAGCTCAATCACACTTATGTTCCTGCACAACAGCATTTTCCCAGGATCATAGGGGTCGGGACATTTTAAGCTGATAAGGATCATACAGTCCTAGTCAATTTCAACAGGCAACTACTGAGAAAGTGATCCCGTATAGGAGTGAGGACATCAACTTATGAGCTCTTCAAAATTCTCAAGGTTGGGCAGGAAGACAAGAGAAAGAGACAGACATGCTCCCTTTGTATCCATGTCTTGGCAATGCACAAGAATTGTTTCAAATGCACAAATGATTCCCATGCCAATAAGAGCTATATTTTAAAAGGTCACCTCAATGATGAACATTTATGGTAGCTGCAGCTGGTTACAAATCTACTATGCTTGCAGCAGAATGGTCATATAGCAAGTGGTTTTAGCACCTACTTTGGAGGTCAACACTCTCTGCCCATTACATGGGTGGCCAAACAAACACCCATGAGACCACAGAAACTCTAGTGCTATGAAAAAAGAAGAACAGGAGTACTTGTGGCACCTTAGAGACTAACAAATTTATTAGAGCATAAGTTTTCGTGGACTACAGCCCACTTCTTCGGATGCATATCTAGTGCTACGGTTTTCTAACCTATGTCCACATCATGCCCTGCCATAACAAAAACTTGCAGGAGGGCCAAACATTTGAAGTCACAGTATATTACTACATAGTGCAACTACACTGGGAACTGATAGTTAAAAATTTATACAAGTGCAAAATCCAGAGTAACTTGTTAACCCATTTAAATGTTTTCTCTTGTCTCTCCATTCCAATTCAGAGCAGCATCTCTGGTGCACAACTGCAGCCAAACCTAATTTTCTTTTAAGATTAATCTGAAGTGTGCTTAGCAATGAGACAAAAATCTGGGATCAATATTTGCAACATAATTAAGGTGCTGTTACACAAGCTCATGCTCAAGGTGCCCCATTTATCTATCTATAGCAGGAAGACTGGCATATGACCACCTTTTTCCTTTTGATTCACCAACATTCCTAGTATGGAAATTTCTCATCTCTTCAACCCCCTTGCTTGTACTGCTTTCCCATAATGCTTTAATTCTATCTGAGGTCAACCTTCAGTAGCTGGATGATGTGTGGGGGAAAAAATAGTGCTTAGATACTATGATAATGGGCACTATAAAAATAGTGCCAATAGATCATCTACAATTCATAAATAATGGAAGACCATCAAAATGGAAAGGCAGCATCCAACTGAGCAGAAATAGCAGAAGCAGGGCTGGCTCCAGGCACCAGCGGAGGAAGCACATGCCTGGGGCGGCACATGCCAAGGGGCAGCATTCCATCCATCCATAGGGCAGCATAGTGGAGGCTTTTTTTTTTTTTTTTTTTTTGGCTTCAGCAGTTCAGAAGGAAGTCCAAGCAGCTTTTTTTTTTTTTTTTTTCTTCCGCTTGGGACAGCAGAAATGGTAGAGCTGGCCCTGAGCAGAAGTGACAAAATTCTGACTAGTCATAAATTCAGACCTCATTATTAATGGCATTGCAAGTTAATGCATAAAATTGCTAATAAAGGTTAATACTATAAATGACTCACTGTGTTACCATAAAACAAACTGATTCAACACAGCATTGCATGTAATTTCAAGGAAAAGCAACCTAATTTGTAACTAGCTATAAGAACATACTTCATATTTTGAAATTTAAAATTAAACATATTGGAAATCTTAATCTCCATCAACTGATTAAAAGCTGGTGTCTTACAAATGAGAAACAGTTACTGTACATTCTAGGGAATGTGTACTTATCTTAAGGTGTACTGAAGATCAAGTTTTACTGTATGAAGACAGGACTATATCCCCATAGCTCTGCAGTTATTTCATTAATAAAATATGCCAATACTAAAAGAGTTGCTCTAAAATGGATGCAACAGTATTGAAGTTCTGTTCACAGTACTTAGAGATATTAACCATGAATGCAAATGAGGAAGAATAAGGATCTTTGTAATCTTAATCAGATCCCAAGCATACTGCATCTTGGCAACACGCTAATGACAGTATCTGGGTAGCAAGTGGTCTTCTTGTCATGCACCACCAGTTTGTACCTTCAAGGAGCCTCTCCATCCACCACTTCCTGTGAGCCTCATGCAGATTCCAGAACAATGGAGAGTCCTTATGCTCAAAGAACATAAGGACTCCATAGGACTAATGCTGCTGCTGGCAATGACCTCTGAAAACAGGGGTGGCTCTATGTGTTTTGCCGCCCCAAGCACAGCAGTCAGGCGGCTTTCGGTGGCATGCTAGTGGGAGGTCCGCCAGTCCTGCGCCTTCGGCGTACCCACCGCCAAATTGTCGCCAAAACAGTGGGACCAGCGGACCTCCAGCAGGCATGCTGCCGAAGGCAACCTGACTGCCGCCCTCATGGCAAATGGCATGCCGCCCCCCGCAGCTTGCCGCCCCAGGCACACGCTTGCTGAGCTGGTGCCTGGAGTCACCCCGTCTGAAAAGCAGCTCTTCTTGGATGCAAAAGGGAGCAGAAACTGGAGAGGGCCTCCACTGGAGGTGCAGCATCTGTACTCCCTTGTGCTCACTGGAGCTCCAAGGGACACTGGGCCAGATTTAAAATGGTATTTAGGTGCCTAACTGTATTTACAAAAACATCTAAGCCTGTGTTGTGGCTTACTCCCATTTACTTCAACAGCAGTTAAGCACCTAATATGCTTAGCCACTTTTTTAAAATCCCATTAAGCATCTATCCGCCTATTTAGGCACCTAAATACTTTTGTAATTCTGGATTATTGTTCCTAAAGCAAGCACAAAGCCAGCTAGAGCTCTCACTGGGGCACAACTTGCACTGCTCCCAAAGAATTATTATTATACAGTAAAATCTCAGAGTTACAAACAGCTTGGGAATGGAGGCTGTTCATAACTTTGAACCAAACATTATGGTGGTTCTTTCAAAAGTTTACAGCTGAGCAATGACTTAAATACAGCTTTGAAACTTTACTATGCAGAAGAAAAATGCTGCTTTTAAGCATCTTAATTTAAACAAATCAAGCACTGGAAGTTTCCTTACCTTGTCAAAAAAAAATTTAAACTTGCTTTTAGTTTGTTTGAGTAGTTTACCTTTAACACCGTACTGTACTGTATAGCATTTGTTTATTTGTCTCTGCTGCCTGATTGTGTACTTCCGGTTCCAAATGAGGTGTAGTTGACTGGTAAGTTCATAACTCTAGGTTCTACTGTATTCCACAATCGAGCCCTTAGCATTTCATTAGATTCCGATGGGCCAGTGATGCAACTTTTAAAGTGTTCATTCCTTCTTCCTACCAAATAGAGCCACGCTACTAAGATTCTTAAGGTCTGATTCTTCTCTCATTTACACTGGTTTAAAATCAGGAGGTATTCCACTCAAGTCAGTGAATTTACACCAGCATAAAATCAGCATAAATCAGAGCAGATTTGGGTCTTTCAATTCCTTGTAGACCTTTCCAATATGTTAATCTTCATCTAGGCATAATATTTCTATAAATACATTTTGTTTGAAACAAAGTAACTCAACTGCAATAGAAACAATTTCCTACCTCAAACATACAGGTCTATTAGTGTCAGAGTGTTATTAAAAGACATCTGAAAAGAAAACTTTTCAAATCATCTTCTAAGTTATCTACCTTTGGCTCCAGAGATGACTAACATGACCCAGTTACACAATATGCCATAGTACTTTTATGCCAGTCTCCATCATAGAGAGATTTTTTTAAAAAAAAACCACAACAACAACTAGCATGTAAAGCAGGGGTGGGCAAACTACGGCCTGCAGGCTGTGTCCAGCCCATCAGACATTTTAATCTGGCCCTGGAGCTCCCGCTGGGGAGTGGGGTCTGGGGCTTGCCCTGCTCCAGCTGGGGAGCGGGGTCTGGAGCTTGCCCTGTTCCGCATGCGCCGTGGCTCCGCACTGCTCCCAGAAGCAGTGACTTCCCTCCTCCGGTTCCTACGCATAGGGGCAGCCAGGGGGCTCTGCAATCCACATGCTGCCCCCACCCCAAGCGCTTCCCCCCTGCAGCTTCCATTGGTCGCAGTTCCCAGCCAATGGAAGCTGCAGGGGCAGCGCCTGGCACACAGCTGCCTGGCCAGCACCGGACCTCCACGTAGAAACTGGATGGGGGGAGGAGGGAAGCTGCTTTCGGGAGCTGCGGGGGCGGTGCCTGCGGACAGGGCAGCATACAGAGCCGCCTGGCTGTGCCTCTGCATAGGAGCCGGAGGGGGGACGGGACATGCCACTGCTTCCGGGAGCTGCTTGAGGTAGGCACCGCCCAGAGCCTGTACCCCTGACCACCTCCCATGCCTCAACCCCCTAATCCCCAGCCCCACTCCCAGCCAGAGCACTCACTCCCCACCCCCGCACTCCAACCCCCTGCCCCAGCCCCCTCCTGCACCCTGAACTCATTTCTGGCCCCAATCCAGAGCCCTCATCCCCTTCCGCACCCCAACCCACAATTTTGAGAGCATTCATGGCCCGCCATTAATTTCCATACCCAGATGTGGGTGGCCCTTGGGCCAAAAAGTTTGCCCACCCCTGATGTAAAGGGATCAACTTAAAGTAATCATCCCGCTGTCTGATATCTTATTTAGTATCATCCCAAGTACTCCCTGATATTACCATAGCCAAAAGAGATTAGCGGAAAGAACCCTCTAATTCTGGTTTTATGGATGGTGCACTATGCAGTACTTTGTGTATAGTCAATTCCCACGTTTCTCTTATGTAGGCTATCAGTTTTCTGTTTATGTGGGAACTTTCTAGAAAGCAACAGGGGAGAGATGCTTTTGGGGTGTGGAGTGATATTAAAAACGAAAACTGGCAATGGGACTCGGCAGACAGTGCCTGAAACTACTGTTAACAGCTTTTTAGAAAATGACTTGCTTTTATTTTGACAGCCTTTTTGAAAAATGGCTCATGTTCCCACCCTACCCAGTGAATTTGTGTACTGAATTCCCCTATGTACTGTTTAGTTTCTAGTGGTACACCTTTTGAAGTGACAGTGCCTTGAAATATTTAGAGTGTATTCTACAAATCTGCCCAGAAAACACTTTTCCGTAGTGCAAAAATCATTCATTTAGGACTCTGTGGAAGAAAACTTCTGGACAACATAGATAAGCATTGAATTCACAAACACTAACCTGAAACTCCATCTTTAACCTCTCTTGCTGTGTCTTTGTACTGCAACATTTAGAACTTACAAGACCTTTTATTGTTTAAAGATAGCTATAATACACCAGCAAAGGGCCATGCATTTATGACCTTATTTAATAAGAGCTTCCTAGGTACCCTGTTCCATGACATCAAAGTCTACATAGCAGAAGTCTGAATTCACAAGAAACTACACATAGTACATATACAGACACACAATTCACTTTTTAAAGACATATTTGATGGAGGGAACAGAGAGAGAATTTCAATGCATATGAGTAGTGACTCCTTTAAGAATTAACACGTAAAACACCTTAAAAAATATCATCTTTATGTTTTACTTTTAAAAACTGATCTCAACTAAGAGAAAAATATTTTCCATTTGAAAATGTTGTACCCACTATCGTTACAAGTAACCAACCACTTACACTCTGAAACAGAAATAAAAGCAAAAATATTTCACTCTATTTTCCACGTGTTTACTTTGTGCATGTCATGGCATTTTTTTGATTGTTAACTACAAGAAAGGTTTTTTGTTTTCTTTTTTAAAGAGGAGTAAACCCTGGATGCTCAGACAAAATGTTGTGATACAAAAATGCAGATAAAACAGAAGGCACTGAAAACATAGGAACTTTGGAAGGTACTTCATTACCTTCATAGTCATGCAAATGGTGCTCATATAATGTTTATAAATAAGGAAAACAAAATGCTATAAAATGTCTTATATATGCTCTAAGACCTGGATTCTTTCTTCTACACATTCAAATTTTAAGGTAAGGCAAAAACATTATACATGTTCGTTGTAAATCTGATAATTTTAAGGAAGAGCTTCATGTGTGATCCCTCAAGCAGCAGCGATATAATAAAGTGAAGCCTCAATTATATTTTTTGTTGGGAATCCTTTTGATTTGATTTGAGATGGATTATTTAACTCCGGAGACACATATCAATGCATAACACAAACAAACAGCGAGTCCTCCAGAACAAAGCAGCCTGATAGTCCAATCTTCATTATTTTACAAAACAGCAGCAAGACAAAACTTACAGGCCTCAATTCTTTCTTCTGGCTGAGTTCCACTTGGCTCAAAAATAGAGTGGAGAAGTGGAGGCATGCTACCCTTGCGCTCCTCTATTCCGGGGCCAGCCAGGGGCTGGTGAGTCACCTGTGCAAACTAAAGCAACTCTAATCCAAGCTATTTATTAACAAATACAGAGGCTGAATTACTAACTTTTTTTATTTTTGTGAGCTTGAGAGAATAGTCTGTGGTATAGTATATTAATATCAATAGATTTATTATCAAACTTGATAATGAAGGAAGCTGTGAAGAAGGTGAATATATATCACAGGGTGCACTGGGCCCTTTAAGGTGGAACTGGTTTAGCCAATCTGTGTCTCGTTAACAACTTTCTGATGGTGCCTGACAGATGGCAGATAGTCTCTATAAAGCACTGGTGGGGAAGAGGAAGTTATGACAGAGGCTATAGAGAACAGAAGGCTCCTGTAGGAGAAATTTGCCTGGAGGCAAGGGTTTGGGCCAGAGGGCTGAAGAAGGGCCAGGGGAGCAGTAGAGATGCTTGCCTGCTGACCTTTAAAAGCTGACAAACAGACAGCACTGAGAGAGTGATGGATCTCCCCTGGGAAAGAAAAGATTCCAGGTAGGAAGGCCTTAGAGCATGGATGGTGCGCGACTCCTCCATTTGGGGAGGCTGGGTATGCCTAGACTGTGGCCCTGTCCTGAGGCCACCCCCACTCGACTTCCTCCCCCTGAAGCTTTGCCCATACTCCATCCAAGCCCCCCGCCTGCCCCTTCCCCCGAGACCCCTCTTGCCTGCCTCTCGTGCCTCTTCCCCTGAGCCCCCTGCCCACCCACTGCTTGCAACTCTGCCCCCCCTTCCCCATGGCCTTCCTGCACTCCTGCCAAACCACTCCCCATTTGCGTGTGCCTCTTCCCCTCCTCTCCTGAGGCCCCTATGCAGATGGAACAGGGATGGGAAGAAGCGAAGCAAGGGCGGGGCCTCAGGGGAAAGAGGACAAGTGGGAGTGGAGCCTCGGCGCGAAACGCAGGCGGGGCCACAGCCTGGGCATCCTTTCAATGGTGGCGGACTCCAGAGGCGGCAGGCCAGCTGTTTGGGGAGGCTTAGCCTCCCCTGACCTCTTATACCCGCCGCCCATGCCTGAGAGTGAATGCTCAGAAGAGCACAGGCAATGTTTAAAGTAGTCTAGAGTGGATTAAGGGAAGTGACAAAGCAGAGCCTGGGAAGGGCCTAAAAGCTGTGACCAGCTTGGAAATTTGAAGGTGGTCAGACCTGGGTGGTGGAGTGGAGACTATACACACTAAGAGATTGGGGCAGAAGAACCTTAATTTTTTTAGTTCGTTTTATGTTAATAAACCAGACCACAAGAAGGAATGTTATTGGACAAACCCTTCTATAGCGTTATTGAGGTGCCTGAATGAAGAGGAAACTGAGGCAGAGTGCTGCACAGCCACTTCTAGCCACAAGAGGATGCTCAGGAGGCGGCTAGCCCTGTTCAGATGTGCCTTTATAGAAACACGTTGGCTGTCAGTTACTAGGCTAACTGCACCTCTGGCATACGCCCCAGTCTCTATGAACTGGTTTCATGCCTTGTGCAGTCACCTCTCCAAGTGGAATCAGGCAACTTTCTTACTCTCAGGCCAGGGCCTAGGCTGCAATCCCCTGTATATCAACCATGATTACCTCCGCGGGTCAGCTTAGGTTCAGTAACTATAGTTCTGCTCCTACCAGGAGCTATGACAATTTCCAGTAACCAGGCAGCCTTCTTACAACAAAGTATCATTTATTTAGATCAAAAGCATTTCAGAGAAAATAAATCTTAACCCAAGCATCATTGTTCTTCCCTAAGGCTTACAATTTCCAGGGAGCCAAGGAAGGGCAAATTGCTTTCAGGCATTCTTGCAGGACCTGTGTCTATTTCATCAGTCTGCTCTCATCAGGAACAGCACTCAACTCCCACCTGCCATTCTTGCCAGTCCTTTTAGCCACTCAGGCCCAAATCTACAAAGGGACTTCCATGAGCTACTGGTCTCTGAGTACACCTATTGGATCAGGCCCAAAATGCAATATAGGTGCTCCTCTATCAATTTCCCCCCAGTTTGTGGGGCACTCTGGGCCTTAGGTCGGAGACAGGTGTTCAGACACCTAGTTTGTGACAGAAGTGTGCATGCTCACAGGCTGAAATATAGGTGCCTTGGGAATGTTTACCCTGAAAATTGTAGGCACCTAAACTTACTTGGTGCCTACAGAGTTAGGTGGCAGCTGAGCAAGAGTTTTGTGGATTACATGGTTCCTAAAATAAAGACTTGGGCACCTAGGCCCACAAAGCTACTTTAGTGTCTTTGATCCCTAGGCACCCAGCCTTAGCAAAAAGCTGTGTAACTTCAGGCTGCAGCCTGGAACTCGAACATGCTTGGAATTACCCCCCAACCCCCATCCCCAAGGGTTTGTTGTGAGGTTGCTTATATATAGCCATTGTGGTGTTTTTCTGCTTGGTCTTCCAACTGCCGCATACTAAGCTAGATGAATATAGTCATACAGGAAAGTCTAACAACACAATGTAACTACAGTCACCTTTCCTCACTGACCAGGTCACTTACAGTATTCACAAAATTTATGATCAATAGTCTTAGGTTATAATACAGCAGCTCCACAACTGCCACAACATTCCCTGTCCCAGAGAACGTACAATGACCCATTTGTTCTTCATGATAGACGTGAAACAGAAAACTATATTAATTGATCCTTCCTCTATACATTAGGACACCTGCAATTATTCTCTATATTTCCTCTTGCTTTAAGTCAACCCATGCTTTTTTAGGAGCAGTGTCACGCATTGTTGCCAGGCATATTGCTCCTGGAGTAAGAATTTGAAATAACTCTTTTCCAGATCTACAGTACTGAAGAGAGACCGCAATGTGCTCACCTCCCCGCTTTTGACATAAATCATGGAGCGCGCAAAGCTATTATTTAGCAGTACTGGGAACCTTTCTGATGTTGCCTTGGACTTGCCATTTTAAACCAAGTAGACTTGGATGCTCTTCGAAGCGATGTAAGTGATGCAACTTAAGTGGATGTAAACTACGTTAAGTTACGTAAGGCAGCGTCTGCACCATGCTATCTCAGTGAGAGACACTTTCCTGTCGACACAGCTCCTGGCTCTCATTGAGGTGGAGTACTGAATTTGATGGGAGAGCACTCTCCCATTGATTTAGTGGATCTGGTGAAGATGCGATAAATCGATGCTGCTATAAGACTGCCGCATGTTTTTCTCATGCTCCTGATTTTTTTCCCCCAACTTCCAATTATACAAACATCTTCTCCAAATATTCAGTTCAGTTTAAATATCAATATTAAAAATCTACTTGTCTTCAATGCTTCCAAAAGCTAAAATATGCCACCTACTGGCAATTTAAGTGCAAAGTTAATCCATCAATAATTTGTAATGAAAGATGTATTTTTAAGTTACACTGTATTTCATTTCAACTTCAGAAGTGTACAGAAAACTTTAGATTAAACCACATACTCCCCACTGACTTACAGTAAACTGAAAAGTCAGAGGCATATCTACACTGCCCTGCATTTTGGACTACGGGGGTGTGAAGTTACAGCACAGTACTTTGGTGCATGCTGCAATTCACACTCACTAGCCCAAAATGCTGGGCAGTGTAGACGTGCCATCAGAAGTTATTAAAATACTTGACAGCACAGCAGACAACTGCACTACTGCCTGGATAAGAAAGAGTAATTCTATTGCTTACTTCTGGTTTTCAGTGTCAAAAGCTTTCTTCCCTATCTCCATTATGCAACACTCTAATAAAATAATGACAAACTGGAGAGTAAGTGATCCAGCATAGCCTACCTAACCTTTGGTCTTTATCAGTCTGGCTCCATGGCCAGGGAAAAGACAGACAAGTTACAGCCTTGCTATTACCTTGGAATTACTGCAACTGACAAACATGAGACAACATATGGGGGCAGAAAATTTAAATACATATTTTAGTTTTAACTTTTGGAATCTAGTAGCTAGAGCAGAGCATTGGATTCTATTACTATCTCTGCCACTGACTCACTTAAATATATGACTAATTTTACACAAGAGTAGCCTCATTGAGCTCAGTGGGACTACTCAAAGGCATGCTTGCAGGGCTGGATTTTTAGGAATCATTTATTCCTTATTTATGACTTATTTTAGAATAAGTCATTTAATCTCTGTACCTCAGTTCCCATCTGTAAAATGGGGATAACCCCTATATCACAGGGGTATTATGGGATTTATCTCCTGTAAGATGCTATAAGGACTTTTGCTATAAACTTTCCCTATTTATAAACATGTTAAACCAACAAAATCACATAGCACTACCCTATCCCTCATACACCTCCACGTAAGAGTAAGCGTTTCCAAACAGGATACAAATCAATAGCTTTTCTTGATTCTGTACAACAAATGCTTACCTGAAGTCGAGAGTTCATGAGCATGAACTCCTGTTGACTCTTCAGGTTTTCATTCATAGATTTTGAAAAGATGAATCCCATTTTGATCTAAACTGTCGAATAAGTTATAAAAAGGTAGATTTTAAAAGGTGTTAAACACTGACCACAGCAACTGAAGTTTATTTTGAATGTCTCTCTCACAATAGTATCAATAAAAAACTTTATAGCTCAGACTTGGTTAATAAGGGCTCTGCTGCTGGCCTCCTGACCCAAAAGCTTTTATAGCTTACTGTATCACATCTATAGTTAGACAAGAGTGGTAAACACTGACAGAGTGTGGGATGTATTTTAAGGAAAATCAGAGATTGCAGTAATCAGATGCCAGATTGATGGATTCATTAAAATCATAAAAAGAGAACTCAATTCATGTGAGTAATGTGGAAGAAGTGGGTTTTTAGAAGGGATTTGAATGAAGGAGATGTAGCAGTTTGAAGGAAAGGGATAGGGATGACATCTTGTTTCCCTTTACCTTCCATCAATTACGGAATAGCTGTTTTGTAACAATATTTTTCAAAACACCACCACCAAGGTTCCTGCCCACAACAACCAGGGAAAGAAATGTTGAAAAAAGGAATCTTATTATTTCAAGACAGCTAGTGATTTCTGCTTGAATAATCCACTCCACCCACAAATATGGAAAGCTGCTTCACACAATAATACTGTAATAGCTCCTCTAAGCTTTCTCTGGTTGCTCTTGTTCCCAAGACATTCGTTGCCTGAAACTTGTTCCAACAGAAGAACAAAGTTTTGAACAAAACAGGCGACACACAGCATGTGAGAGACTAAGGGCTCCCCGCAACCCCTAGAAAAGCCTGCCTATACCAGCCTGCCTGCTTAAATCACATGTTCACTGATGTTCCTTGGAAAAGGTTTTATTCTCTGTTTTTAACTTGAGATTGCTCTCCTTAGCACCAAACTAGGGGTGTGGGCTGGTTGACATAGTTTCCTGCTGCAGCACATCCCAATCCCTGCCATCCACTTACACACCATCTCCCTACAATTGCTACTCCTCATCCCAGTGCACAGCCTGGACCCCAGCTCTCCTCACCACTACACAGCCCCCCACCAACCCTCACCCCCTACTTCCTCCAATCCCCCGACCCCCACCAAACCCCATCCCTACTTCCTCCAACCCCCCCCACCATTACCCAGCCCCCCACCAAACCCCATCCCTACTGCCTCCCAGCCCCCCCCCCCAAACCCCATCCCTACTGCCTCCAATTCCCCCCCCCC